>NC_057807.1:367910910-367926006 GCF_018294505.1 Triticum aestivum
TGCTCCCCGCCACCCGTGCGTCCTCTCATCGTGTCCAGGAGCTCCGCCGCTGTCCACTTCATCGAGCAGCCGAGCCCCGAGCGCTCGCAACGCCCGAGTCCACCGCACCGACCTCGCCCGAGTCCGCCGTCGCCGGAGATCCCCTTCAACGCCGTCGTCGCTCCGGTTCATCTCCGGCCACACCAAGGGCTTCGTCGCACTCACTGTGAGCTTAGCCATCTTCCCCTCCCTTCCGTTCTTGCTCCCGAGCCGTGTAGCAACCTCCCGGAGCTCAACCGCACCCACCGCCGTGGAGCTCATCGCCGACGTGCTCCCGGTCACCCTCCGGCCACAAACTGGTGTCCATCATGCTCACCGTGTCACTTAGCACCTACCTAGCCACTCCCCGAGCCTCATCGACCCCTCTAGCGTCAAGTTCGTCTTCGGCCGAACCCTGGTGGCCGCCAAAGTCGTCGCCGGCACCAACTCCGGCCACCCCTACCCCAACGGACTCCACCAAGAGCTGCGGCTCGACCTCAACTCCTCTCCGGTGGCCTCCGCGGCTCGTTTGGTTGCCGGAACGGCAAAAATCACTTCCGCCGCCGCGTCGGGCTCGCCGGCGGCTAAATGCCAGTGCAGCCGACCCGGGTTTGACCACGGGTGGGCCCTGGTTGAGTCCCCTGAGTCAATGACAGGTGGGGCCCAGCCCTGTTAATTAAACAGGTTTAGTTTTAATTAAACTTTAATTAATCTAATCACACTGACACGCGGGACCCACTGTCAGGTTTGACCAGGACGTGTTAGGTTGACCTGCTGACGTCACACTGATGTCCGGCTGATGCAATAATTGACTTTCTGGAATTAATCTAATATAGGAAATTCCAGAATATAGTTTAAACTTCAAAAATTCATAACTTTTATTCTGTAACTCCAAATCAGACAAATTATATATGAAAAATGATCAGAAAAATCCAATCTATCCATCTGTACTATTTTCATGCATGATTAAACAAGTTAACCTGATGTTTAATGCAGAACAAGGAAAAGCACTTTAAAAGGCCATGTTTGAGTTTGAAATTTGAATCTTTGATTCAAATTGGTTCAAACCCCTCTGGTCTTAGTTGCATTAGCCCAACACACTCATATTGCTATGTTTCATGCATGCATCATATTGTTGCACATTGTTTGGTGATGGTTGTGTATCGGTGTTCTTTGCGGCAGGTTCTGCCCTCGAGGAGTACCGTGATTACCCTAACGAAGAACCGTATCAGTGCATCGAACCATCAGGCAAGCAACCAACCATTTGACCATATCGATACAATCCCATGTTCTCGCTCCTGCTATCTTTTACTGCATTAAGACAACGCGTTTCAAATTGCTGTGTGCTACGGTAGTTGAACCCATTTCCTCTGCATGACCTGTCATTGCCACAGTAACTAGATGAAACCCACTAGCATGTGTAGGAGTTGATTGAGCCATATGTATGTGTTGTTCCTACGTTGCTATGCCTGCTATGCTTAGAGTCGTGTTAGGTCTGGTTCATCTGGGTGATGGCTAGAGTGAAATGATTATGTCGGTAATGAGAGTGGTGTGGTGAACACGTTTTGGTAAAGGTATCGATGAGAGGCCATGTAGGAGTACATGGTGGGTTGTTTCATTGAAGCCGACCTTAAGCACTGAGATCTGTATGTGTGATTTAAGATACAGCTACTACCATGCATTGGGCCCTAAAATATGACCCCGCTCGACTTCTTATTCACCCTAGCTCTCTGTCCAGGAGTTGCAAGTAGTTTCTGGTGTTTGTAGCCTACTGGAGGCCGTGGACAGCGCTGACCGTAGGGGTGGGCTGTGATGCGGTAGGTACGTGGCACGGTGTACCGAATACCTGTTAGGTATCTCGGGAACCCTGTTCACATCGTTCGGGGCCGTATGGGAAACCTCGGCCGGACTCCCTGCGGATGGAACCTGGATAGGCGATAAACCTGGACTAGAGACTTAGGTGTTTAGGTAGGTCGTGGTCTACACCCACATCGGCTTTCGCTTGAAGTCTGCCGAGCACATGTCGTGTGCAGACGCTAAGTGGTGGAAACATGTATGAAGAAGTACACCCTTGCAGGGTTATCATGATCTATTCGAATAGCCGCGTCCGCGGTAAAGGACTACTTGGTTGCCTATACAGTTCATAGACAAGTAAATGGAAACTACTAAAAGCTTCAAGATAAGTGTGAGTGCCGAGGATGGCTCTTCCGTAGGAAGACGGAGGTGGATCCTCGGTAGTGTATTGAAGTGGTGAGTAGTGGACTCGTGTGCGCAAAACCATTTCAAGTTGGAGTATCGTAGGTTAGCCTAGCCAAGAGTCAAAGCTGGCTTGCTGCAATAACTCCACCAACCCTTCTTGATAATATGCATGTATGTAGGATCTGATGTAAGTCTTGCTGAGTACCTTTGTACTCATGTTGCTATAATTTACATTTTTACAGAAGACGCTGCAACCCCTTCTGATGGGTTCTACGTAGACGTTGACATCAATGAGTAGGCTAAGGCCCAGGTGGTGATCCTGAGCTTGTGAAGGACCACGTAGTATAGCTAGGCTTTCCAAGACTCTTTTATTTTACTAGTTGTCTGTACTCAGACAAGTTACTTCCGCTGCTGGTTTGTATGACTGTATGACTTGAATGCTGGGTCGTGTGACCCGTACCTTTGTGTATGTTATGTATGGCTCTCTGAGCTTTAAATAAAGTGCTTGTGTCATAGAGTCATGTTGTGATGCCTTGTTGTGTTTGCACATATCGGGCATATTGTGTGTATGATTGAAATGCTTGGTATGTGTGGGATCTGACTACCTAGTTGTTTATCCTTAGTAGCCTCTCTTACCGGGAAATGTCTCCTAGTGTTACACTGAGCCATGGTAGCTTGCTACTGCTCTGGAACACTTAGGCTGGCCGGCATGTGTCCTTCTTCGTTCCTGTGTCTGTCCCTTCGGGGAAATGTCACGCATTGAGTACCGGAGTCCTGTTAGCCCGCTACAGCCTGGTTTACCGGAGTCCTGCTAGCCCAGTGCTACAGCCCGGACCCACTTGCTGATGACCGACACGTTCGTTGCTGGGTCATGGATGCCTGTCCCTGTAAGCACTGTGCCACCTTGGATTTACGACTAGTCATGTCAGCCCGGGCTCTTTATCATATGGATGCTAGCGACACTATCATATACGTGAGCCAAAAGGCGCAAACGGCCCCGGGCAAAGGTAAGGCGACACCCGTGGGGATGCCGTGCGTGAGGCTGCAAAGTGATATGGGGTGTTACAAGCTAGATCAATGTGACATCGAGTCGGGGTCCTGACAGCGTTGGCATCAGAGCCGGACTGCCTGTAGGTTCTCCAAGCCAAACTGGTCGATGTTGAGTCTAGAAATTCCTTAGTTATATGTAGGGGAATTGTTTGTGGGTTGGAACGTAAGGTTCTTTTTACTCCTTATCTTATGACATTCTGATCTGAGTCAGTCTATTCTTCCACCGGGGGGTAAGGAATTAGGATCTTTTCTCTCTATCAGGATCACGTGTTACCAATCAGTAGTACCTTATAGGTTTGATGGATACAAGCCTAGTACAGTTCTACTACCACATCATGTTGTTAGGATGGACTCAGAACTTTGATATGATGATGTTGAGTGTGTATGAAATCCTTTGTCAAATGTCTCAAAATCCTTCTTGAGCATTTATAGCTGTTACGCTGCCGAAATTTTGTTAGAAATTCTAATGCCTTTGCATTATGGTTGTGCTTTCAGATGGCCACTCGCGACCTTAATCAAGTGGTTCGCCTGACTCGATGCCTAGATGTACCCGGCCATACCGCCATTTTGGTCAGGGTAATGACTGAGGCTGGATACCGTTGGTATCCTGAGTACACGGTCGAAGAGCAATTCCGAGACTTTAATCAAAGCCAGTATCTCTGCACTGTCAGGATATTTCCATCTTATCCTGGGTCCACCGATCCCCTTCACTGCTCCTATGGACTCGGGGTTACTATTGAGATGGCTGTGCAGGACGCCGCCTACTCTATGATGACCATCATGCGAGTCAGGTCTGGCCTATTTCGGGACTCTGACTTCCGGTATATGCCAGGATCACTTCCGGGAGCACAAGGGTATCTCCAGGCTATCTATGCTGACCCCACCCAGGAGGATTCACGGACTCGCACTACTGCTGAGATGCTCGAGGATAAGGACCGTGAAAATCGGGCCTTGAGGTTAGAGCTCTTCAATACCCGTGCTGACCATTGGGCCACATTGACTCGGTTTGCACCGGCGGTGCAAGCTGGATATTCGGATATGCGCGATCTCTATCCTGTGAGATCTGCTCTGCCAGACGTGACGGGTTGGCGTGATGTAGGAGGCATCACCCCACCTCGCGGTCCCCGCAGGCCACCGTCTGTTGGTCCAAGACCCCATCCTAGCCCCTATGGTCCACAAGCTCCGCGAGATCGTCTGTTCCCGGATGATCATGTTGATCTTCCAGGCTATGGAGGTAATTTCTACGAGGACTACTACGGATCGGTCTGAGTTAGTGGTAGTATCACTAGTTTGTACTAGCTGTGTCGTCTATCGTCCTGCGTGACTCGTGGGATATGACCTAGTTTGTACCGCTTCCGGAGGTGTAGAAAAATAATGTATAGGAGCTTGGGATGCCTCCAATGTGATGTAATCTTCCTTTCACCGTAACAGTACCTTGTTTGGTTTTGTACTAAACCTTGTATGGTGTGTATGACAATGTAATAAAGAAGCAGTTTCTGTATCTACCATGTCATACGGATGATCATCTTGCATTCCGAGTTATTCCTTACATTCTGTATCCTATGTCGGAATCTTATCATTCTGACTAAATCATTGTCTTGTTTACCTAGGATGGTCAACACGCGCACTAACCCTGCTCCTCAAGAGCAGATCGAAGGCAGTGAAGTCAGGAATGCAAATCTGCCTCATCCTCCTTCCCTAGCCGAGGTTATGATGGAAGCTGAGAGAAATAAACGGGAGACCAACCGTTTGTTGGAGCGTATTGAACAGAACACAGCACACCATCAGAGGACTAACGTGGTGTCGCTCAGTGATTTCATTAAGTTACATCCACCCACGTTCCACCACTCCGTCGAGCCTCTTGACGCTGATGACTGGCTTCGCAGTATTTCTCACAAACTACGTTCTGTGCTAGTAGCTGAGGCTGACAAGGTCACCTTTGCTGCATATCATCTTGAAGGCCCCGCCAGTCTATGGTGGGAGAATTATGGATCTATGCGCCCAGCGGGCCATGTCACTACTTGGGCTGAATTCAGCGAGGCTTTCCGTGAACATCACATTCCGGAGGGTCTCATGGACCGTAAACGTGAGGAATTTTGCAGTTTCACTCAGGGCCGACTCTCTGTGGATGCTTACAGCAGGGAGTTTGGTAACCTCGCACGATATGCCACTGAGGAAGTTTCTACCGATGCCAAGAAGCAAGCAAGTTTCCGTAAGGGGCTTAGTCCTGAGCTTCGCCGCGACCTCCGTCTGCATGAGTGCACATCCTTTCAGAAACTTGTTAACAAGGCCATCAGTGCTGAGACTGGTCAGACTGATTATGATGCAACACGCAAGCATGGCCGTGACATGGGTTCCTCATCCGGTGCTGGTCCTCAGAAGCGCCGCGTGTGGGTGCCCAACACTGCCCTGCCACCCAGGTTCACACCGAGGCCATCCTTCCAGGCGCCTCGCCCCGTTCAACAGTCTGCACCAGCCAAGCCCTATGGTGGTCCAACCAACAACGCTCCTCCACGTACCAGTTCTGTGACTTGCTTTAAGTGTGGGGAATCTGGCCACTATATGCGCGAGTGTCCCCAGACCAACCCCAACCAATCTGCTAAAACTGTTGGCCGTGGCAAGCCGACAGGAAAAGTGTTCCACGCCAAGCCGGCCACCGCTACACGTGGCCATGTCAACTGTATCTCTGCCGAGGAAGCTCAAGAGGATCCCAATGTCGTTCTTGGTACGCTTCTTGTTAATTGCCACCCGGCATCTGTTCTTTTCGATACAGGGGCCTCTCATTCTTTTATATCCGAAAATTATTCTCGTTTGCATAACATCGCATTCTGTGACATGCCAACCTCTATGGTAATTCAAACTCCGGGATCCAAATGGCAAACTTCTAGAGTAAGCCATGGAAATGAAATCCAAGTCGACAGACTTGTTTTCCTCGCATCTTTGATAGCCCTTAAATCTTCAGATATTAATATCATTCTGGGTATGGACTGGATGTCAGTTCATCATGCTCAAATTGATTGCTTGTCTAGGACTGTTCAACTTACCCATCCTTCGGGGAAGATAGTCAATGTCTTGACCCGAATAGCCAAGCGATAGTTATATTCTCTTAACGCCAGCCCTTTGCCAGACCCTGAGGACGTCCCGGTAGTCCGTGACTTTCCGGATGTTTTCCCAGAGGAATTGCTAGGTGTTCCACCTGACAGGGATGTTGAGTTCGTAATAGACCTCATTCCAGGAACCGTTTCGATTGCTAGAAGACCCTATAAGATGGCACCACTAGAACTAGCCGAGCTTAAGAAACAACTCGATGAGTCCTTGAAAAAGGGTTTCATCCGACCTAGTTCATCTCCGTGGGCTTGCCCCGTCCTCTTCGTCAAGAAGAAGGATGGTACGGACCGGATGGTTGTAGATTACCGACCTGTCAATTTGGTCACAATCAAGAACAAATATCCGCTCCCTAGGATCAACGACCTATATGATCAGCTCGCTGGATCCTCAGTCTTCTCCAAAATGGATTTGAGGTTGGGCTACCATCAAATCAAAATCAGAAACGGGGACATTCCTAAAACGGCCTTTGTTACTCGTTATGGCCAATACGAGTACACCGTCATGTCCTTCGGTTTAACCAATGCTCCAGCCACCTTTTCTCGGTTAATGAACTCAATCTTCATGGAGTATTTGGATAAATTCGTCGTGGTTTACCTAGATGATATACTCATCTACTGCAAGAACGAGGAAGAACATGCCGAACATCTAAGGCTAGTGTTGAAGAAACTTCGAGAGCACCGCCTTTATGCCAAGTTTTCCAAATGTGAATTTTGGTTGTCAGAAGTGACCTATCTGGGTCATGTAATATCTGGTAAAGGTATTGCTGTTAACCCTGAGCGAGTTCAAGCCGTCCTTAATTGGACTCCACCTGAATCAGTCAAGCAAGTTCGGAGTTTTCTGGGCTTAGCGAGCTATTGCCGTCGCTTTGTCGAAAATTTCTCCAAAGTTGCTAAACCTCTAACCGAACTCCTCAAGAAAGATAAAAAGTTTGAATGGACTCCACAATGTGAGCACAGCTTTCAGGAACTGAAAAGACGCCTGACTTCTGCTCCCGTTCTGGTACCGCCAGACTTCTCTAAGGACTTTGTTATCTACTGCGACGCCTTGCGTCAAGGACTAGGTTGCATCCTCATGCAAGATCGACACGTAATTGCTTACGCTTCACGGCAATTGCACCCACATGAGGAGAATTATCCTACTCATGATCTAGAGCTTGCAACCGTAGTCTATGCACTTAAGACCTGGCGACATTACCTCCTCGGTAACCGTTGCGAAATATTCACTGATCACCAAAGTCTGAAGTACATTTTCACCCAACCGGATTTGAATCTCAGGCAAAGACGTTGGGTTGAGTTGATCACAGATTTCGACTTAGGAATAACTTACACCCCAGGGAAAGCCAACGACATGGCTGATGCGCTAAGTCGTAAATCTTATTGTAACAACCTGATGTTACAACAAAGTCAACCGCTTCTCCATGAGGAATTTCGGAAGCTTAACCTTCACATTGTTCCTCAAGGATTTCTTTCCACCTTGGTGGCGAAACCTACTCTTACGGATCAAATCATCGCTGCCCAAAAGCGAGATAAGGGAATATCTAAAATCAAGGAGAACATTGCTAGCGGAGGTGCTAGTTGTTTCTCCACAAATGATCATGGTGTTGTGTACTTTGGGAACCGTTTAGTGGTTCCAAAGAACCAGCATCTACGACAGTTGATCCTTAAGGAGGCTCATGAATCTCCTCTCACCATTCATCCCGGTAGTACTAAGATGTATCAGGACCTACGCCAGAGGTTCTGGTGGACTAGGATGAAGAGAGAAATTGCTCAGTATATTGCTAATTGCGACGTCTGTCGTCGTGTAAAAGCAGAGCATCAACGGCCTGCTGGCACCCTTCAACCCCTAGCTATTCCTGAATGGAAATGGGATAAAATTGGTATGGATTTCATTACCGGTTTTCCCAGGACCAAGAGAGGGAATAATGCTATCTTTGTCGTTGTCGATCGTCTTTCCAAAGTGGCCCATTTCTTACCTGTTCGTGAGAGTATAACCGCTAGTCAGCTGGCAGACTTATACATCTCCCGAATAGTGTCTCTCCATGGTGTTCCTTTGGAAATTAACTCGGATCGAGGAAGTCTTTTCACCTCTCGATTTTGGGAAAGTTTCCAAAACGCTATGGGAACCCGCCTTTCCTTTAGCACCGCTTTTCACCCTCAATCGAGTGGTCAAGTAGAACGCGTCAACCAGATCCTAGAAGACATGCTTCGAGCCTCTGTTATCTCATTCGGAATGGATTGGGAGAAGTGCCTTCCATTTGCCGAATTCGCTTACAACAACAGCTATCAATCTAGCTTGGGTAAAGCCCCTTTTGAAGTTCTCTATGGACGACGGTGTCGAACACCCCTTAACTGGTCAGAGACCGGGGAAAGACAATTCTTTGGCCCGGATATGATTCATGAAGCAGAAGAGCAAGTTCGCATCGTTCGTGAAAAGTTGAAAACAGCCCAATCTCGTCAAAAGAGTCAATATGACCGAAAACATAAGGCTATGACTTTCGAGGTTGACGAGAAGGCTTACCTTCGGGTTAACCCTCTGAAGGGAACCCATCGTTTCGGTATCAAAGGCAAATTGGCTCCTCGTTACATTGGACCTTTTTGCATTCTCGCTAAACGAGGAGAAGTTGCCTACCAGTTAGAACTACCTCCGCACCTCTCCAGAGTCCACGATGTCTTCCACGTTTCTCAACTCAGGCGTTGCTTCTCGGATCCTATCCGTGGAGTGGACTACGAAACGCTTGATCTCCAAGATAATCTTACATATCGAGAGTACCCCATTCGTATCCTCGATCAGGCCGAGCGTACCACTCGACGTCATAATATCAAGTTTCTCAAAGTTTAATGGTCGCACCATTCTGAGGATGAAGCAACTTGGGAAAGGGAGGATCGTCTTCGACTCGAGTATCCCGCCTTCTTCCCGGAGGAACCCAAATCTCGGGACGAGATTCTTTTGAGTGGGGGTGAGTTGTCACACCCTAGCTAGTCATGCATTAGAGTGTTGCATCATGTTTATTCTTTCACCAAAAACCTGAAATGGGGATGACAGAACCCCCAGTCCCCTCTGAAAACAACTAGGGTTTACTAAAAACTTTTTCAATGAACCTGAAATGCCCTTCTAAAATGCCCATCATTTTTTGTCTTGGTTCAGAACCTCTGCCAAAAGTGGTGCACATTTTCCTAGGCCATCTTAGGGTTTTTGAATTAAATCATAAATATTTGAATTTGGGCATTTAAAGTTATATAAAATATTTAAATGTTCAAATATCTCCAAACTAGAATGTTTCATGTTGGAAATAATCCAACTATGAACCAGGAGTAGTTTGGTGATTTTGGGAGTTGCCTAAGTATTTTATTTAATTCAACAAAGTTGCAGAAGTATTAAAAAAAGAAAACAGAAAGAAATGGAAAAAACTTACCTGGCGCCCAGCACCCGGCCCACCTGCCGGCCCAGCCCAGCGCCGCTCCAGCGAGCTGCTTGCCGGCCAGGCAGGCAGGCAGGTGCCCGACGGCGACCGCAGCGCGCGCCACGCACCTGCTCGCCGCCTCGCCGCTCCCCTCGTCCGGTGACGTCGTGGACCGGCCTCCCTCGCTCCCCCGAACCCCCCAGACACCCCCGCTCCTCTCCAGCTCCTCCCCCTCGCGCTCCCCCGCCATGGCCGACGCCACCATCGCCTTGCCTTCGTCGTAGCCGTGCTCCCCGCCACCCGTGCGTCCTCTCATCGTGTCCAGGAGCTCCGCCGCTGTCCACTTCATCGAGCAGCCGAGCCCCGACCGCTCGCAACGCCCGAGTCCACCGCACCGACCTCGCATGAATCCGCCGTCGCCGGAGATCCCCTTCAACGCCGTCGTTGCTCCGGTTCATCTCCGGCCACACCAAGGGCTTCGTCGCACTCACTGTGAGCTTAGCCATCTTCCCCTCCCTTCCATTCTTGCTCCCGAGCCGTGTACCAACCTCCCGGAGCTCAACCGCACCCACCGCCGTGGAGCTCGTCGCCGACGTGCTCCCGGTCACCCTCCGGCCACAAACTGGTGTCCATCATGCTCACCGTGTCACTTAGCACCTAGCTAGCCACTCCCCGAGCCTCACCGACCCCTCTAGCGTCAAGTTCGTCTTCGGCCGAACCCCGGTGGCCGCCAAAGTCGTCGCCGGCACCAACTCCGGCACCCCGACCCCAACGGACTCCACCAAGAGCTGCGGCTCGACCTCAGCTCCTCTCCGGTGGCCTCCGCGGCTCGTTTGGTTGCCGGAACGGCAAAAATCACTTCCGCCGCCGCGTCGGGCTCACCGGCGGCCAAACGCCGGTGCAGCCGACCCGGGTTTGACCACGGGTGGGCCCTGGTTGACTCCCCTGAGTCAATGACAGGTGGGGCCCAGCCCTGTTAATTAAAAGGGTTTAGTTTTAATTAAACTTTAATTAATCTAATCACACTGACACGCGGGACCCACTGTCAGGTTTGACCCGGACGTGTTCCGTTGACCTGCTGACGTCACACTGACGTCAGGCTGACGCAATAATTGACTTTCTGGAATTAATCTAATATAGGAAATTCCAGAATATAGTTTAAACTTCAAAAATTCATAACCTTTATTCTGTAACTCCAAATCAGACAAATTATATATGAAAAATGATCAGAAAAATCCAATCTATCCATATGTACTATTTTCATGCATGATTAAACAAGTTAACCTGATGTTTAATGCAGATCAAGGAAAAGTACTTTAAAAGGCCATGTTTGAGTTTGAAATTTGAATCTTTGATTCAAATTGGTTCAAACCCCTCTGGTCTTAGTTGCATTAGCCCAACACACTCATATTGCTATGTTTCATGCATGCATCATATTGTTGCACATTGTTTGGTGATGGTTGTGTATCGGTGTTCTTTGCGGCAGGTTCTGCCCCCGAGGAGTACCGTGATTACCCTAACAAAGAACCGTATCAGTGCATCGAACCATCAGGCAAGCAACCAACCATTTGATCATATCGATACAATCCCATGTTCTCGCTCCTGCTCTCTTTTACTGCATTAAGACAACGCGTTTCAAACTGCTGTGTGCTACGGTAGTTGAACCCATTTCCTCTGCATGACCTGTCATTGCCACAGTAACTAGATGAAACCCACTAGCATGTGTAGGAGTTGATTGAGCCATATGTATGTGTTGTTCCTACCTTGCTATACCTGCTATGCTTAGAGTCGTGTCAGGTCTGGTTCATCTGGGTGATGGCTAGAGTGAAATGATTATGTCGGTAATGAGAGTGGTGTGGTGAACACGTTTTGGTAAAGGTATCGATGAGAGGCCATGTAGGAGTACATGGTGGGTTGTTTCATTGAAGCCGACCTTAAGCACTGAGATCTGTATGTGTGATTTAAGATACAGCTACTACCATGCATTGGGCCCTGAAATATGACCCCGCTCGACTTCTTATTCACCCTAGCTCTCTGTCCAGGAGTTGCAAGTAGTTTCTGGTGTTTGTAGCCTACTGGAGGCCGTGGACAGCGCTGACCGTAGGGGTGGGCTGTGATGCGGTAGGTACGTGGCACGGTGTACCGAATACCCGTTAGGTATCTCGGGAACCCTGTTCACATCGTTCGGGGCCGTATGGGAAACCTCGGCCGGACTCCCTGCGGATGGAACCTGGATAGGCGATAAACCTGGACTAGAGACTTAGGTGTTTAGGTAGGTCGTGGTCTACACCCACGTCGGCTTTCGCTTGAAGTCTGCCGAGCACATGTCGTGTGCAGACGCTAAGTGGTGGAAACATCTATGAAGAAGTACACCCCTGCAGGGTTATCATGATCTATTCGAATAGCCGCGTCCGCGGTAAAGGACTACTTGGTTGCCTATACAGTTCATAGACAAGTAAATGGAAACTACTAAAAGCTTCAAGATAAGTGTGAGTGCCGAGGATGGCTCTTCCGTAGGAAGACGGAGGTGGATCCTCGGTAGTGTATTGAAGTGGTGAGTAGTGGACTCGTGTGCGCAAAACCATTTCAAGTTGGAGTCTCGTAGGTTAGCCTAGCCAAGAGTCAAAGCTGGCTTGCTGCAATAACTCCACCAACCCTTCTTGATAATATGCATGTATGTAGGATCTGATGTAAGTCTTGCTGAGTACCTTTGTACTCATGTTGCTATAATTTACATTTTTACAGAAGACGCTGCAACCCCTTCTGATGGGTTCTACGTAGACGTTGACATCAATGAGTAGGCTAAGGCCCAGGTGGTGATCCTGAGCTTGTGAAGGACCACGTAGTATAGCTAGGCTTTCCAAGCCTCTTTTATTTTACTAGTTGTCTGTACTCAGACAAGTTACTTCCGCTGCTGGTTTGTATGACTGTATGACTTGAATGCTGGGTCGTGTGACCCATACCTTTGTGTATGTTATGTATGGCTCTCTGAGCTTTAAATAAAGTGCTTGTGTCATAGAGTCATGTTGTGATGCCTTGTTGTGTTTGCACATATCTGGCATATTGTGTGTATGATTGAAATGCTTGGTATGTGTGGGATTTGACTACCTAGTTGTTTATCCTTAGTAGCCTCTCTTACCGGGAAATGTCTCCTAGTGTTACACTGAGCCATGCTAGCTTGTTACTGCTCGGGAACACTTAGGCTGGCCGGCATGTGTCCTTCTTCGTTCCTGTGTCTGTCCCTTCAGGGAAATGTCACGCATTGAGTACCGGAGTCCTGTTAGCCCGCTACAGCCCGGTTTACCGGAGTCCTGCTAGCCCAGTGCTACTGCCCGGACCCACTTGCTGATGACCGACACGTTCGTTGCTGGGTCATGGATGCCTGTCCCTGTAAGCACTGTGCCACCTTGGATTTACGACTAGTCATGTCAGCCCGGGCTCTTTATCATATGGATGCTAGCGACACTATCATATACGTGAGCCAAAAGGCGCAAACGGCCCCGGGCAAAGGTAAGGCGACACCCGTGGGGATGCCGTGCGTGAGGCCGCAAAGTGATATGGGGTGTTACAAGCTAGATCGATGTGACATCGAGTCGGGGTCCTGACAGTCCAGATCTGAATAAACCTTATGTTCAAGTTGTTAAAAAGCAAGTTAAGATGCACCAAGATGATCTACACGAGATTCTAGTCAAGTTACATATAAAGTTCATTAGATTGGGAGCTACGGCCTAGAAGATATGAGCAAAACAAGTTAAACATGACATTGATGCAAAAAGCATACAAACATCAAGCAAACACCTCAAAACAAGGATGCAACATGATAATATGAAACTACATGCAATTCTAAGCAAGTTTCATATAGAGCACACTCAAAACGGAGCGACGGTTCAACACACACACTATACAAGATATGACAATAATCTGTCCAAAACAGCAACTAGGCATATTGCAAGCATCAAAGCAATATGCTACAGCAGCTTAACATGATAACAGAAGGCATGGACATGATGTACAGGTAAAGCATAACAAAACATGAACACTAAGCTATCTCCATAAATCACGAGAACATGCTCAAACACACATGGCAAGATTGCAAATAATAACAGTTTCAGACTTTGCAGAAATAACATCAGGTTGCAATGTTTAGAGCTATCAAACAACATGCTACAGGAATTTATTATGGCAAACAAATGCATGGAATGATACTAGTAAATGCATAGAACAAAAGTCCTTTACTAACCATGAGCCAAAAAGGATCAGAAGATATGATGGCACCCATGTAAACATGGCAAGTTATATGACAGATTCATACATGGCAGGAACAACAATAAGTAGGCATGTTGGTGAGCTTGTGCAACTCACCACAGAGAAATACGTGGCATGGCAAGGTAACCAACAGTAAGAAGACATGTTTGTGAAGCTAAGCATGACAATAGCAAGTTCATAGGGTGCATGGATCACTAGCAAAGCACATGGCAAAACTGAACTTAATGTTAACAGGCTGACAGCAACAATATTTAGCAAATTTAGAGCAAGATTACAACACGCTACATCAGGCTATAAATGCAACCAGGGGCATGGATGTATAGAGCATGACATGTATAGCAAATCGTCCTTAGTGAACATCTCCAGATTATGCATAGAATGACTTGTAGCAGCAGGTTTATATAGCATCACGAAATAACAGATTCAGCCTAGCAAAACAGCAACAGCAAGTACACTACTTAACAAGCTTGATGCACTCAGTACAAGACTCATAAAAATACATGGCATACACCCTTGTAAAGATGGCATGATGTAGCACAAAACACATGTAGGCATCAACCTCATAGGATGCACACATCAAACATGGCAAAAATGACAAATGAGCATGTTCTGTTAACAGACAGCTGACAACATCATATAGCACTCTTGCAATGATGATTCAGGCATCAAGATGGACTCAAATGAACATGATGCAATGGAATGAAATGTAGAGCATCTCGCAGTGAACATTTTGACATATTACACGCACAAAACGGAGCTACATGCACAGAGTTATGGTGCAATGAACAGGGGCTAAAAATATGCAATAAATCGGGGACTTGGGGAAATTTCGGGGTTAACCTCTCGGGATCCAGATCTGGCACGGTTTTCAAGGTGGCGGCGCGAGCTCGCCGGAAAAGACGCCGGAGAAAAGGGAGATGGGGCCGGCGAGGTCTTGCAGGGGCGGGACGAGGCGGATCTGGCCGGATCTCGCCAGATCCGGCCGAGCTCCGGCAATGACGATGCGGGGCCGGGCGCGGGCGGCGAGGACGCGCGAGGCGGCGGCGGCCATGCGG